>NC_057394.1:14300675-14348866 GCF_019320065.1 Cervus canadensis | reverse complement strand
GAAAGATAAAGAACATTACAGAATACTAACACATATATATGGAATTTAGAAAGATGGTAATGATAACCCTATATGCAAAACAGAAAAAGAGACACAGAAATACAGAACAGACTTTTGAACTCTGTGGGAGAAGGTGAGGGTGGGATGTTTCAAAAGAACAGCATGTATACTATCTATGGTGAAACAGATCACCAGCCCAGGTGGGATGCATGAGACAAGTGCTCGGGCCTGGTGCACTGGGAAGACCCAGAGGAGTCGGGTGAAGAGGGAGGTGGGAGGGGGGATCGGGATGGGGAATAAGTGTAAATCTATGGCTGATTCATATCAATGTATGACAAAACCCAAAAAAAAAATAAATAAATAAAATAAAATTAAAAAAAAAATAAAAGACAGGAAAAAATACAAACATCTTGAAATTGCTGCTTTTGGGGGGTTTGTGGTACAAAGAAATACTTGGAAATTCATTTCTGTATAAGTAAGAAGCATATAGAAATATTTCCTTTAAGAAGACAGTAAGGGGAGGAGCAGGTTAAAATGATGTCTCCCCTATTCTACTTAAACTTTCTGCCACATTTTGGGGGTGGAGTGCATAGTATTTAAGTTCACCATAATGTGGAAAATTTGGTAAGACTTCAAAATTCATTCAGAAAAGTCAACTGTAGTAACATAGGTGATCCTAGAAACTGTTATACAGAGTGAGGTAAATCAGAAAGAGAAAAGCAAATATTAATGCATATATATGGAATCTAGAAAAATAGAACTGATGAACCTATTCGCAGAGAATAAATGGGGACACAGATGCAGAGAACAATCTCGGAGAAACAAAGGGGGAGGGAGAAGGTAGGACAGGTTGAGAAAGTAGCATTGACATGTATACACTGTCATGTGTAAAAGAGATAACTAGCAAGAAGCTGCTATATAACACAGGGAATCTAGCCTGGTGCTTTGTGATGACCTAGAGATGTGGAATGGTGGGGTGGAGGGCGGAGGCTCAAGAAGGAGGGGAGACATATATATATATATAAAATTATGAATGATTCATCTTGATGTATAGCAGAGGCCACCACAACATTGAAATTACCCTCCAAAAACAATAAATTCAGTAAAAAATGTGGAGGGGAGTACAAAAATATGTGATATATACAAAAACTTACCTTCTAAATCTGGTAATAAGGTCTATAAGTGACTTTTCCCAAGCATACATTTTTACTGTTTTGATGCCACTTATAAATTCACTCATGGTCCTGATCCTGTCGTCTGTGAGAGCTGCGGTCTTACTCCTAAGGGAACAGACATGAGAGATGAGCCTTAGTGATCACATACTAACTTTCTGTGGCAGCAGCAGCAGGCGGCACAGGGAGGGACCAGAGATCAAATGATTCTCTACAGCTCTTCTGTGCTGACATCACAGGCAGGTCCTACTCAAAGAACAGATGGAGAGAAAGACTTCTAGGAAGTCAACAACTCAGCCTAATTCAAAGACTAACTCAGAGAACTTGCAGTATCAGCCAAGGAAGACCTGAAATGAGTCAGATACAAACCATCTGCCCAAGAAGATGGTGGGTGAACAGGAAAGGCAGAAAGGAATCTAACAGGAAAACAGTGTCTGTGCTGTAATAAAATAGGAATAAAATTCTGGGGAACAGAAAAATGAGGCTGTTAATAACACCAGGAAAGGAGAACAAGAAAAACTTCAGAGACCTTGTAGCACTGGAACAGGGCCTTGAAGGATAAGGAACATCTCTCCACAGCAAAGAGAGGAAAAGAAATTTCAAGTAAAGAAAAATACCACACATAATGGTACACACTGACACAAAAGAACTCAACTAGCTTCAAACTACACATCTTCACCACCTGACAATCTGGACAATGACCCACTGCCAACCCTCTGGAACCTGCCTCAGCTCTAACTCATCACCATTAAGCCCTTTATCACCAGTTATTCTCTATCACATAAGCTGCTGAGACTGTGGGACTTTATGAAAGTGAAAGTGAAGCCACTCAGTCATGTCCAACTCTTTGCAACCCCATAGACTGTAGCCTATCACACTCCTCTGTCCATGGGATTTTTGAGGCAAGAGTACTGGAGTAGGTTGCCATTTCCTTCTCCAGAGGATTTTCCCGACCCAGGGATCGAACCCGGGTCTCCCGCATTGTAGGCAGATGCTTTACCATCTAAGCCACCAGAGAAGTCCTAAAAAAGATATAATTAATCAAGACTGGGGGCGGTCCCAAGATGGCAGAGAAATAGGATGGGGAGACCACTTTCCCCCCACAAATTCATCAAAAGATCATTTGCATGCTGAGCAACTTCCACAAAACAACTTCTAAACGCTGGCAGGCACCAGGAACTGAGAAGGGCAGCCTATTCTCTTTGAAAAGAGGTAGGACAAAATATAAAAGCCAAAAAGAGAGACAAAAGGGTTAGGGACTGAGACCTGTCCTGGGGAGGGAGTTGTGAAGGAGGAGAAGTTTCCACACAGTAGGAACCCCTCTCACAGGCGGGTCTGTGGGGAGTTTTGGAATCTCAGAGGGCAACATAGCCAGGAGGAAAAAAAAAAAAACACAGAATATGCACCTAACTGCAGCTGCCAGTGGAGAAGTAGCCCAGACACTCACATCCACTATCAACAAGTATGGACTGGACAGGGAGGCACGGGCTGCATAATCAGAGCTTTAAGATAAGGACTGGGCCTCAAAGCCCTGAGGACATTCTGAGGGAGTTAACATGAGACAGAAACCCAAACGGTGGAATGGGCAGAGAGAAAATAAAAAAAAGAACTTTCCCGCGAAAGGCTCTAACGCACAGCCTGGCCTGCTCATAGAACAAAGGATTGAGCTAACACCAAAGAAGAGCTATCTGGCTGCGTACAGGCCCCCAGCTCCGCCCCCCCCCTCACTCCGCCCCCAGCCCCACCCCTCAGAGGCAGAGAGGCAGGCGTGTGACAGCCAAAGCTTCAGGGCAAGGGGCTGCTGCAATCTCCACCCCAGGGACCGGCATCCTCCACCAAACTGTGAGCAGCCTCCCAGTTGCTAACCACGTCCTCTTGGGATCCTGGACAGTTGACACCTGCCAGGAGTGTCGCAGCCTGAGGTCAGCTCCCCAGAGGAGACACACTTCTCACAGGGCACACCTGAGATGGTGCTTATGCGGCGCACCCGGGACACCAACCAGCCAGGACCAGGGAGGTGATTAAGACGCACGACCCACCTGGGACAGTGCACTCACCAAGCACCTGGTCGCCTGAGCTGCTTGGACCTGGGAAGGGCACAAAATGCACACCCAAATGACTCTGTGCCCTTGTGGAATACCCAAGAACCTGAGCAGCTTAGACCTGTGAAGTGCCCAAAAAGGAAGGCACTCTTTGGACAGTACCCCTGCAGAGCACCCTAGAGCCTGAGCAGTGTAGACCCAGGAAGCACATGCCACCTTGAGCTTTGGCAGCCCAGTGTGGTCCTTACACTGTGAACACTCCCCACATATGCCAGCAAAATCTGTTTGCAGTGTCCCTCCCTCCCCACAACACAACTGAACAAGTGAGCTTAAATAAGTGACCACCTTTTCCCCCTTGTGTCAAGATGGAAATTAGACACTGAAGATACTTGCAAACAGAGGAAGCCAAAATAAACAAAGAAGAGGGAACCACTCTGGAAGTGACAGGTGCAACAGATTAAAACCCTGTAGTTAACATTGACTAAGCATTGGAGGGGCCTATAGACCTTGAGAAGAAGTACAAGCTGGAACAAGGAACTATTCTGAAACTGAACTGACCCCACAATGCCCACAATAGCTCCAGAGAAATTCCTAGATTTATTTTTACTATTATTACTTTTTAATTTTTTAATTTAAGTTCCTTATTACTCCTTTAATTTTCAATTTTATAACCTACTATTATCTTGCAAAAAAAGATCCCATTTTTAAAGCAAATTCATATATATATATATATATATATATATATATAATTTTGTGGTTGATTTTGTTTTGTAATTTTAATATTGTATTTCTGAGAGTCTAACCTCTACTCTAGATTTTTAATCTTTGCTTTTTGGTATTTGTTTTCAATTTTGTACCTTTAGGAATCTAATCTTCAGTACCCATTTTCTCTTAGGGGTGTGAAATTGCTGGCTGGCTTTATTTCTGTCTCCCTTTTTGACTCTCCCTTTTCTGCCCCAGATCACCTCTATCTCCTCCCTCCCCTTTCTTTTCTCTACTTAACTCTGTGAATGTCTCTGGGTGTTCTGGGCTGTGGAGAACATTTACGGAACTGATTAGAGGCTAGATTGGTCTCTCCCATTTTGAGTCCCCTCTTTTCCTCCTGGTCACCTCTCTACCTCCCTCCTCACTCTTCTCTTCTCTGTGTAACTCTGTGAATCTCTCTGAGTGTTCCAGACTGTGGAGAGCACTTAGGGAATTGATTACTGGCTAGATTGCTCTCTCCCCTTTTGACTCCCCCTCTTTTCCCCTGGTCACCTCTATCTCTCTTCTCCCTCTTCTCCTCTCCATGTAAGTCTATGAACCTCTCTGGGTGTCCATCACTGTGGAGAATTGTTTCAGCATTAACCTAGATGTTTTATCATCTGTGTTATATGGATGGAGAAGTCTTGAGGCTACTGTAAGAATAAGACTGAAAGCCAGAGGGAGAAGGTTTAACTCCAAAACTTGAGAACATCAGAGAACTCCTGATTCCAGGGAATATTAGTAGACAAGGGCTTACCCAAAAGGCTACATTCCTACACTGAAACCAGCTCCACCCAAGAGTTCCAGAGCAAGATATACCATGCTAATTCTCCAGTAAAGCAGGAACACAGCCCTGAGCATTAAAAGACAGGCTGCCCAAAGCCATGCCAAACCCATAGACACCCCAAAATTCACTACTGGACACTTCATGGCACTTCAAAGAGAAGAAATCAATTTCCACCCACCAGAACACAGACACAAGGTCCCCTAGCCAGGAACCCTTGACAAATCACTAGTCCAACCCCACCCACAGGAAGAAGGCTCCACAATACAGAGGAACCATGAACAGCCAGCAAACAGAAAGGGAACCCCAAATGCAGCAATCTAAACAAAATGAAAAGGCAGGGAAATATTCAGCAGGTAAAGGAACATGATAAATGCCCACAAAATCAGACAAAAGAGGAGGAGATAGGGAGTCTACCTGGAAAAGAATTCAGAATAATGATAGTAAAGATGATCCAAAATCTTGAAAACAAAATGGAGTTACAGATAAATAGACTAGAGACAGGATTGAGAAGATGCAAAAAAATGTATAACAAGGACCTAGAAGAGATAAAGAAGAGTCAATCAATAATGAATAAAGCAATAATTGAGATCAAAAGCCCTCTGGAGGGAACCAACAGTAGAATAATTGAGGCAGAAGATAGGATAAGTGAGATGGAAGATAGAATGGTGGAAATAAATGAAGCAGAGAGGAAAAAAGAAAAAAGAATTAAAAGAACTGAGGACAACCTCAGAGACCTCTGGGACAATGTAAAATGCCCTGACATTCAAATCATAGGATTTGCAGAAGAAGAAGAAAAAAGAAAGGGCATGAGAAAATTTGAGGAGATAATAGTTGAAAACGTCCCTAAAATGGGGAAGGAAATAGCCACCAAAGTCCAAAAAAACCCAGAGTCCCAAACAGGATAAACCCAAGGTGAAATACCCCAAGACACATATTAATCAAACTAACAAAGATCAAACACAAAGAGAGATATTAAAAGCAGCAAGGGAAAAGCAACAAGTAACCCACAAGGAGATCCCCATAAGGATAACAGCTGATCTTAAAATAGAAACTCTTCAGGCCAGAAAGGAATGGCAGGACATACTTAAAGTGATAAAAGAGAAAAACCTACAACCCATATTACTAAACCCAGCAAGCATCTTATTCAAATATGAAGGAGAAATCAAAAGCTTTACAGACATGCAAAAGCTGAGAGAATTCAGCACCACCAAACCAGATCTTCAACAAATGCTAAAGGATCTTCTCTAAATAGGAAACACAGAAAAGTTTTATAAACTCAAACCCAAAACAACAAAATAAATGCCAACAGGATCGTAATTATCAATAATTACCTTAAATGTAAATGGGTTGAATGCACCAATCAAAAGACAAAGACTGGATGAAAGGATACAAAAACAAATCCCTATATATGCTGTCTGCAAGAGACCCACCTCAAAACAAGGGACACATACAGACTGAAAGTGAAGGGCTAGAAAAGGTATTTCATGCAAATGGAGACCAAAAGAAAGCAGGAGTCGCAATACTCATATCAGATAAAATAGACTTTGAAAGAAAGGCTGTGAAAAGAGACAAAGAAAGGCACTATATAATGGTCAAAGGACCAATCCAAGAAGAAGATACAACAATTATAAATATATATGCACCCAACAAGGGCTTCCCTCATAGCTCAGTTTATAAGGAATCTGCCTGCAATGCAGGAAACCCCTATTTGATTCCTGGGTCAGGAAGATCTTCTAGAGAAGGGATAGGCTACCCAGTCCAGTAATCTAGGCCTTCCCTTGCGGTTCAGCTGGTAAAGAATCTGACTGCAATATGGGAGACCCCAGTTCAATTCCTGGGTTGGGAAGATCCACTGGAGAAGGGATAGGAGACCCACTCTAGTATTCTTGGGCTTCTCTTATGGCTCAGCTGATAAAGAATCTGCCTGCAATGCGGGAGACCTGGGTTCAATCCCTGGGATGGGAAGGTCCCCTGGAGAAAGGAAAGGTTACCCACTCCAGTATTCTGGCCTGGAGAATTCCATGGACTGTAAAGTCTATGAGGTCACAAAGAGTTGGACACGGCTGAGCGACTTTCACTTTCACTTTCATACACCCAACATTGGAGCACCTCAATACATAAGGCAAATGCTAACAAGTTTGAAATGGGAAATTAACAGTAACTCAATAACAGTGGGGAAATTTAGTACCCCACTCACACCTATGGATAGATCAACCAAACAGATAATTAGCAAGGAAACACAAACTTTAAATGATACAATGGACAAGTTAGACCTAATTGATATCTATAGGACATTTCACCCAAAACAATGAATTTCACCTTTTTCTCAAGTGCACATGGAACATTCACCAGGATAGATCACATCCTGGGCCATAAATCTAGCCTTAGTAAATTTAAAAAAAAAAAATTGAAATCATTTCAAGCATCTTTTTGGATCAAACGTGGTAAGATTAGATGTCAACTAGAGGGAAAAAAAACTATTAAAAATACAAACATATGGAGGCTAAACAACATGCTTCTGAATAACCAGCAAATCGTGGAAGAAATCAAAAAGGGAATCATAATATGCATAGAAACAAATGAAAATGAAAACCCAACAACCCAAAACCTATGGGATACAGTAAAAGCAGTGCTAAGATGAAGGTTCATAGCAATACACACTTACCTCAAGAAACAAGAGAAAAATCAAATAAATAACCTATCGTTACACCTAAACCAACTTAAAATAAAAACAAATGAAGAACCCCAGGGTTAATAGAAGGAAAGAAATCATAAAAATTAGAGCAGAATTTAATGAAAAAGAAACAAAGGACACTATAGCAAAAATCAACAGAACTAAAAGCTGGTTCCTTGAGAAGGTAAATAAAATAGGCAAATCATTAGCCAGACTCATGAAGGAAAAAAAAATGAAGAATCAAATCAATAAAATTAGAAATGAAAATGGAGAAATCACAACAGACAACGCAAAAATACAAAGGATCATAAGAGACTAGTATCAGCAACTATATGTGAATAAAATGGTCAACTTGGAAAAATGGACAAATTCTTAGGAAAGTACAACCTTCCAAAACTGAACCAGGAAGAAATAGAAAATCTTAACAGACTGATCACAAACATGAAAATCAGAACTGTAATCAAAAATCTTCCAACAAACAAAAGCCCAGGACCTGATGGCTTCACAGGTGAATTCTACCAAAAATTTAAAGAGCTAACACCTATCTTACTCAAACTCTTCTAGAAAATTGCAGAAGGCAAACTCCCAAACTCATTCTACGAGGCCACCATCACCCTAATATCAATACCAGACAAAGATGCCACAAAAAAAGAAAAACGCAGGCCAATATCACTGATGAACATAGATGTAAAACTTCTCAAAATTCTAGCAAACAGAATCCAACAGCATATTGAAAAGATAATACATCATGACCAAGTGGGCTTTATCCCAGGGATGCAAGGATTCATTGATTTTCACAGATCAATCAATGTGATGCACCACATTAAGAAATTGAAAGATAAAAATCATATGATTATCTTAATAGATGCAGAGAAAGCCTCTGAAAAAATTCAACATCCATTTATGATAAAAACCCTCCAGAAAGCAGGCATAGAAGGAACATACCTCAACATAATAAAAGCCATATATGATAAACCCACAGCAAACATTATCCTTAATGGTGAAAAATAGAAAGCATTTCCCCTAAAGTCAGGAGCAAGACAAAGGTGCCCACTCTCACCACTACTATTCAACATAGTTTTGTAAGTTTTGGCCACAGCAATCAGAACAGAAAAAGAAATAAAAGGAATCCAGATTAGAAAAGAAGTAAAACTCTCAGTGTTTACAGATGACATGATCCTCTACATAGAAAATCTTAAAGACACCACCAGAAAATGACAAGAGCTAATCAATGAGCATAGTAAAGTTGTAGGATATAAAATTAATACACAGAAAACCTTTGCATTCCTATACACTAACAATGAGAAAACAGAAAGAGAAATTAAGGAAACAATTCCATTCACCACTGTGATGAAAAGAATAAAATATTTAGGAATAAATCTACATAAAGAAACAAAAGACCTGTGTATAGAAAACTAAAAAACACTGCTGAAAGAAATCAAAGATGACACAAATAGATGGAGAAATATGCCATGTTCATGTATTGGAAGAATCAATATATTGAAAAGGAGTATACTAACTAAAGCAATCTATAAATTCAATGCAATCCCTATCAGGCTACCATCAGTATTTTTCAAAAAACTAGAACAAATAATTTCACAATTTGCATGGAAATATAACAAGCCTCGACTAGCCAAAGCAATATTGAGAATGAAGAATGGAACTGGAGGACTCAACCTGCCTGACTTCAGGCTCTACTACAAAGATACAGCCATCAAGACAGTATGGTACTAGCACAAAGACAGAAATATAGATCAATGGAACAAAACAGAAAGCCCAGAGATAAACCCATGTACCTATGGATACCTTATCTTTGACAAAGTAGGCAAAAATATACAGTGGAAAAAAGGCAATCTCTTTAACAAGTTTTGCTGTGAAAACTGGTCAGCAGCCTATAAAAGAATGAAACTACTAGAACACTTTCTAACAACATACATAAAAATAAACTCAAAATGGATGAAAGATCTTAATGTAAGACCAGAAACTATAAAACTCCTAGAGGAAAGCATAGGCAAAACATTCTGGCATAAATCACAGAAAGATCCTCTATGACCCACCTCCCAGAGTAATGGAAATAAAAGCAAAAATAAACAAATGGGAACTAGTTAAACTTAAAAGCTCTTGCACAATGAAGACAACTATAAACAAGGTGAAAAGACAGCCTTAAGAATGGGAGAAATAGTAGCAAATGAAGCAACTGACAAAGAATTAATCTTAAAAATATACAAGCTGCTCATGCAGCTCAACACTGGAAAAATAAATGACCCAATTCAAAAATGGGCCAAATAACTAAACAGACATTTCTCCAAAGAAGACATACAGATGGCTGACACATGAAAAGATGCTTAATATCACTCATTATCAGAGAAATGCAAATCAAAATCACAATGAGGTACGATCTCATGATGGTCAGAATGGCTGCCTTAAAAAATTCTACAAACAATAAATGCTGGATAGTGTGTGGAGAAAGGAGAACCCTCTTACACTGTTGGTGGGAATGCAAACTAGTACAACCACTATGGAGAACAATGTAGTGATTCCTTAAAAAACTGGAAATAGAACTGCCATATGACCCAGCAATCCCACTGCTAGGCATACACACTGAGGAAACCAGAATTGAAACAGACATGTGTACCCCAATGTTTATCGCAGCACTGTTTACAATAGCTAGGACATGGAAGCAACCTAGATATCCATCAGCAGATGAATGGATGAGAAAGCAATGGTACATATATACAATGGAATATTACTCAGCTATTAAAAAGAACACATTTGAATCAGTTCTAATGAGGTGGATGAAACTGGAGCCTATTATACAGGGTGAAGTAAGTCAGAAAGAAAAACATCAATACAGTATATTAATGCATATATATGGAATTTAGAAAGATGGTAACAATGACCCCACATGTGAGACAGCAAAAGAGACACAGATGTAAAGAATAGACTTTTCGACTCTGTGGGAGAAGGTGAGGGTGGGATAATTTGAGAGAACAGCATTGAAACATATATATTGCCATATGTGAAATAGATGACCAGTTCAAGTTTGATGCATGAAACAGGACACTTGTGCTCGCTTCAAAGCACATATACTAAAATTGAAACAGGACACTCAAAGCTGGTGTACTGGGACAACCCAGAGGGATGTGATGGGGAGGGAGGTGGGAGGGGTGTTCAGGATGGGAGACACATATATACATGTGGCTGATTCATGTCAATGTATGGCAAAAAACACAAAATTGTAAAGTAATTAGCCTCCAATTAAAATAAATTGATTTTAAAAATTAATCAAAACTGACTTTGTCCTTGGGCACTTATAAATTAATGGAAACATTGAATTAAAAATAAGACACGAATATACACACTGGAAGAATCACTAACTCAAGCATAACAAAAATACATGCAGCTAAGATTGAGCCTGTGTTGGTCCTTTAATGGACCGGAACCTGGTGGTCTGGAGTCGATGATGAGAAAGTGAAAAAAGGAAAGAGGCTAATATTCCCTGGGTTACACAGCCGGCTTTTGCGTTCAAGGGAGTCAGCCAGAAATAGAGAGATAAAGAGAAAGAGAAGAAGAGAAAGAAAGAAAGAAAGACATGGGGACCAAAGCTCTGATGAAGCAAAGGTGTTTTAATTAACACGGTGTGGGCATATATACTGTCTTACAAGGTAGTTATTCTCAGCAGAGATAAAGATTAAAATTCCAGATTTACAAAACACAAGGCGAGGGTACTTATCACCATAATGAGGAACTAACAAAGGAAATGCCTGGATTTCTCAACCCCGAGAAAGGCATGCCTCTCCTCTTAATTCCTGAATATTCAGGAATTAATAAGGGCCAAAGGTTTCCTGACAAGCCTGTAGGATTATTACTATTTAAGAATGTTTAAATACCTTCAATATAGGTACATTATGCTCAAGGACACTCTACATATTCAGGTACAGTGCTGGGAGGGTCTGGAAAATGCCATAACTTTTCCTGCTTCAAGATTATCCTTCAGCTTAAAGCTGGAGCCACTACTGGCTAAACTAAGCCTGAAGGGTCTACAACACACACAAAGAAGACACCAGAGAAGGCATTTTATTTTTTTAACAAAAGCATCCAACAGATTGTAGTTGTTACCAAATATATGTTACCTATTTTTTAAACCAGTGTTTCTCTTACCGGAGTGATGAAAACCACATCCCAAAGCAGCTTTGCAACAGCAGAAGGAAAATGAGAACCGCCATCCCAGCAAGACACGATATTCCTGTTTCCATCCAGAGCAGGGCGGTCACTGTGATTGCCTGCAGTGGTCCCACCCACAGATAGTGCAAGAACATAGTCACCTTAAAGAAAAAGATAAGCATTCTTAGGATGTTTTTAAAAAAAGAACCAGTAAGGACACAGTACAGAAATAATGTACTTGTAAAGAAGATACAGGAACCAAAACAGAAATGATCACAGTGGGTTTTAAACCTGCCAAAGCAGAAATCCACACATCCACCCCAGCTGACACTGCTCTGGGGCAGCTCAGGGCCGGCCAGGGAGAACCCAACCAGCAGCACTGGGAGGAAGATCTGAATTTTATCCACAACACAGATGAGCTCAGGGCTTCCCCAACTCTCTCTGTTCCAAAATTCAGCCACCATCTCCCCAGGAGAGCCTATATTACGGTACCTACTACTCTCTCCAGTAATTACTTAAGTATTTACCTCCCTGACAGGCTGTGGCTTTTTCAGGGCAAAAACTAAGCCTAATTTATCCCTGAAACTGGGTAGAAGTCTTACTTCATGTTTGATGAAGGGATAATTGAAGGAGAAGCGGTCTAGTGCAATACAGACCTGACCAACAGCTACAATGCCCTGGGTAATGTGATCTATTCATAAAGTAAGTGGGGGGAAAAGTGCAGTGGGATGGTGGAGAGGAGGTTGTGTTTGGCTGAGGATCACCCACCTGGCATATTCCTCACAGGCTCCCTACACGGCAGGCACTGAATATGACACAGGGGAAAGAACAACCCCTGCCCACCAGGCCTTCATCATCCAGAGGAAGAGGAAGACAGCCCAGAAACACCAACACCATATGCCAAGAAGGGCCAAACCAGGAGGACCCTAGGGACACTAACCAAGCTGGGAAAGAACACTGCTGCCTGTCTATTATTAGAAAAACAAAATTCTCATCCACAGGACAACACACATTGTTACATCTAAGTTGCACACAGAAGAAATGAGAGTTGGATAAAAAGGACCATTGTCTTAGGTCCTCGACAGAACCCTGATTGACACCAAACCCTTGCACCTGGCATCCTAATAAGCTACACTCAGCAAGAAGGATGGGAACTGGAAGAGGATCCCTCAGGGGCAGCTTACCTGGTCAAACCTGTTCACATCATTGGACAGCAGGTTGACTATCTGGCCTGTGGTGGTCTTCCCCATGGCCAAGCTACTCAGACGAAGTACCTAAGTGAGAGAAAGATACAGAGAATCAGATTGCTAAGGTGATACCAAGTCAATCTTACAACATAGAAAAATGAAATGTGTTTTCATGGGGTCTTGAGCAGTGCTAAGACAAAGAGGGTGACCCCCAACATCAGGACTCTAGGGACCTACATTCATCCTTCATCTCCTCAATGTGGCGGCAAGCCCACCCACAAGAACAGCAAAGGGAGGAGCAGGAGGAAGAAGCAAAATCCCCCATCCTGTTACTCAATGAACTTGAACCTGCCTGAAGGATAAAGGGATGTTGATTTAGACTTAAGAACAAACCAAAATAAATTTGAGCCAAACTATATGAGAGTGTAAAGGCTGCCTTAAAGAAAGAAATTAGAGGACTTGGACAGACTATAAATCTGAAATCGATTATTAATTCTGTATGTGACCTCATTTAAACACTTTGGACTTAGTTTATTCATTCCGAAATGAGTGAGTATAATGTTCAAAACACTGTTCCTGTGAGGAACCTCCGTTCTTAATGCCAGTCTGCTGACTTTACAAAAAACACAGCCTCTGCTGCACAATTCCTTTATTTGTTAAGAAAAATGCCCTAGAGACCTGAGGAACCTGAACAGAAACCATAAGCTGCTTCAAAGACCACCAATTGGATCCAAACAGAGTCTCGTGGTTCATAAAACTGTTTCATTTAGTCCTCAGATTAAACAGAAAAATCAATGATAAAGTGGGGATGTAAAACAATGTGGCTGTCATAGAAGAGTGTATGGCAGTTCCTCAAAAAACTAAACACAAAATTAGCATATAATACAGCAATTCCACTTCTGGGAATGTACTCAGAAGAACTGAATGTGTGAACTTGAACAGATATTTATACATTTGTGTTCAGAGCAGCAATGATCACAATAGCCAAAAGGTAGAAACAACCCAAATGTTCACTAACAGATGAATGGATACAGAGAATGCTGTATATACCTATAATGGAATATTATTCAGTTGTAAAATGGAATTAAATTTGACACCTGCTCCACCGTCAATGAACCCTTAAGACATTGTGCTACATGACATAAACAAGACACAAAATGACAAATATTTTTACAATTCCACTTTCATGGGACACCGAGTCAAATTCAAAGATTGAAGTAGAATGGTGATGGCTGATAGGAGTGTGGGTGGGGTGGCTGGAGAATTAGTGTTTATTGGATGCAGAGGATCACTTTGCAAAGATGAAATTCTGGAGATGAAGAGCAGTGTTGTTTCCTCAACAATGTAAATGTTCCTAATGTCACTAAATTGTTGTTCAGTCACTAAGTCATGCCCAACTCTTTGCAATGCCATGGACTGCAGCACACCAGTCTCTTCAGTCCTCCATTATCTCCTGAAGTTTGCTCAAATTCATGTCCATTGAGTCAGTGAAGGTATCTAAACATCTCACCTTCTGCCACCCCTGTCTCCTTTTGCCTTCAATCTTTCCCAGCATCAGGGTCTGTTCCAATGAGTCAGTTCTTCATGTCAGTAATGTCACTAAACAATGTTCCCCAAATTAGTTAAAACTGTAAATTTTACGTTGTGCATATTTTATAATAATTTTTAAAAATCAATGACCAAAAGCCAAAAGTAACTTTACCAAATTTGTAGAAATGACAAATCATTTTATTTATGACACATCCCATAAGATCATTCAAAGTTCAGCTAAAAAGAGCCTAAAAATTTCCCAAAGGTGACACTCAAAAGTTTTAGTGGGAAGAGGAAGAAAAACAGGTGGACAATGGCTCACTTGTGCAGCAAAGAGTGAGCTTTGACTGAACCATGACCTCACACCTAACTGAAGGTTTTCACAGTGCAGTTCTGGTGAAATTTCACACATACTTTTGGGAGCTAAGCACAGTCTAGAAAGACAAACATCTAGCTAACTTGTGGAGAAATCTGAGTACTGAGTACTCATCTCCTAAGTAGTGAAAGGTGCCAGAGAATAACAAATATACGATGGGGGACAATGAAGAACCCTGGCTAGAGTGTACAGTCACCACTGCCATTTCCATGTCACCCAGGAGGAAACCAGCTCTTGTACCAAACACACACAGTGAGATGCCAGGGGCCCTGGGTTCATACAGCACTGAGATTAACAAGACTCTGCTCAAGGAAAGAGGAGGAGAAGACACTTTACATTTTGCCAAGAAAAACATTCCCAAGAAACAGAAGCTCTAGATAAGCAGCATAAGTAGCAACTAGGTTAAAAAAAAAAAAAAAATAAAAAAGATCATTTCAATTTAAATTGTTTGGTTTTAGCTTTTGATTAGGATTTTATCTTTTAATAAAAATTACATGTATTAAGTTGGACAACAGGATGTTTGTTAAAAATATACATTAGGAAATGATTTCTGTAGTAAAACCAATTAACATATTCACACTTTATGTAGTTACCATTTTGTGTGTCTTCTGAGAACACTTAGGGCTTCCCTTGTGGCTCAGCTGATAAAGAATATGCCTGCAATGTGGGATATTGCAGATATCGAACCTGGGTTCAATCCCTGGGTTGGGAAGATCCCCTGGAGAAGGAAAGGCTACCCACTCCAGTATTCTGGGCTGGAGAATTCCATGAACTACATAGTCCATGGGGTCACAAAGAGTCAGACACGACTGAGCAACTTTCACTTTCACACTTTCACTTGAGAACACTTCAGATCTACTCTTGCAGAAAAATTCAAGTATATAATACAATTAAATAAGGATTTTTTAAAGCAAATAACCCAGGGCAACAAGATACTGAGAAACAAGTTTATACATAGCCCTTCAACAGTTGACATGGTGTATCTGTGGCAATTTCTTTCTAAAGACACTTGAAATCCTAATTCCTTTTACACTAGCTAAGATCAGGGTAAGCTATGAAATAGTTGTGTGGCATTTCTCAATATAAAAATCACTGAACACATCAAATCAGGTCCTATTAAAACTTGTATAATGCATAGTAAAGACAAAAAGGAAACATAGTATTATGAAAATAACTTGAAAGAACAGCAACAAATTCTCTCCCAAATTGCTAAAGACAATGAAAATTTTCAAGTTTTATCCAAAATTTCCAATTATTTTCTTCAATACCAATAAAACAATTGTAACTATAGCATATAGTGAGTCTGTATTTAGCCTGAATTATATTTATATTTTTCTTTAGTTAACACAACAGTACTGAATGTGATTAAATGGGCCATTGAAAAATATAATCATTCCCTTTCTTAAATCCATTCTGTTCTCCAAGATTTAATTTTATGGATCCAATCCTGAAGCTCACTTTTAAATACAGCTTTGAAGATTTTACTGAACAACAACAACAAAATTTCCATAAATACCACTATGAGAATTAGGCATGAAAACACTGACAATCAATGGCATACCTTTGATACTTTAATTTTTTAATTAGATTTCCTTACAGATTTAGCAGATATTATGTGGCTAAAAGTCATAAAAGGTAGTCCTGATCCAATCTCAGTAGAAAACTTTTTATCATATATTGGAAAAGTTTGCTTAAACAGCAACAAAAAGAAACTTGACTTGGTGCAAATAGCAAGCTTCTCCAGTAAGGTATAAACGATCCCAGTTACAAAACTTTTAGTTTACAGAGAACTTTCCCTAAATGTTCCTGATGCTTCAGGGGAGGTACACACTGTGGAACCGAGTGACACTTACCTTGCGGTAGATCATATGGCACACGGCTACTCTCAGCCTCATCCCCACACGCTGAATGTGATAGAAGTACAAGTGGTGCAGAACAGCCCACATGAGCACGCTGACGCTCAGCCCTGCCGCATAGCCATAGGCTTCATGCAAAGCGGCAGAATCCGTGCGATTGGAGTTTTCAACATAATTAATCATTTTCCCCAAAAATATGGGCTGAACTACTCTGGTGCCTTCCTAAAAGGAAAAAAGGCTTAGTTAGAAATGCGAGCTCTACCAGTTTTCTTAATACAAGCTTTACTTTTACCATTAGCGTACTAAAAGGGCATTTTTGGCAAAACACTACATTCATGATTCACCTGAAAAGAAAATATCCATCTACTATTAGACAAGCAGACAATACTTTTAACCTTAAGCCAAAATTTTACATTCAAAGACAATGAAGTCTTAGTACTTTGTGCTCACTACACTCTAGAAGCTCAATAAATACTACCACCAGTGCTTTAGAATGCATTTGGCAAAATACCAAGTGATTCTTAGGGTGCTGGTGCTAGGTTGCTTCAGTCACGTCCAACTCTTTTGACCCTGTGGGCTGTAGCCCACCAGGCTCCTCTGTCCATGGGATTTCCCAGGCAAGAATACTGGAGTGGGTTGCCATTTCCTTCTTCAGGGAAACTTCCTCACCCAGGGATCGAACCCATGTCTCTTTATGACTCCTGCATTGGCAGGTGGGTTCTTTATCACTAGCACCAGAAGAAGGGTAAGAAATTTGCTTCCATACGAACAAGCTCTGCTGGCAGCCCATCCCTGTCCCCCTGTTCTTTCAACATCTCAGCCTAACAGAAAGTCAAAATGGTTCATGTATGGGAGACACACCCTTATCACCTTCTTAAAAGTCTTTATGAACTAAGACACTGGGACAAACGCATTCACTTGTACCCACCCCAAACTTTACACATCAGTACAACAGGAAAACAGAGCCCAGACTCTGTTGGAACATCACAAGGAAACCAGGTGGGGAGGTTCTCAGGGTCTCAGCCCCAAGGGACACTGTGTCAATATGTCTCTACCCTCTAGAACCTGGGATGTTCCATGGAATCAAGCTAAAAAACAATTTTCATGCATGGTTTGCCATCAGTCACTTATTGAAGGTGCTGGTTTGGAGGAAATGTTACCAATCATCTTTTCCCTAAGGCAAAAGTTAAAATCCTAAACCAGTGAGGTGGGGGCCACTGATGCTTCTCCCCTAAGTAAGACTTAGGAAAAGCAATTTTCTTTCCCAAATCTAAAGGGAGAAAACTGCAACACTTGCTCACCCTGCCAAATGGCTACTCCACCCCACAACCTACTTCTTCCTTCTTGTCACCCCTTGAAGGTCCCCTTCTCTCCCATCAAAGAAAACCAAACACTCAACAAAAATCCAAGTCATCAAAAGTAAACACCATGACCCTCAACATCATTTCCTCCACAGACTTCTCAAAAGACAAAATGTCAAAACTTTGGAAATCTTTCAGGAACTTGACTTTGGAGCAAGCTTTTCCTTTTAAGCAATCCTTCCTTATTAACACAGACAGGATAAAAAACTGACAGACTTTCCTTGATAGCGCTCTTCTGTCTGTCTGAAGTTGCAGAAAGGATATGCAAGTGGAAGGGAAGAAGAATCCCAAACAAACACAGACAAAACTAACAAACATTTTCTGCTCAACAAACTAGTGCCTGATGAGGATATATAGAGAAAGTTGTCCCCACTCCTCAAATGGATGTAACATTAAACCCTGACACTCCTGTCTTGTTCTACACACATGAACCCACACGTTCACAGGCTACACCATCTGCCTCACCTTCCACAAGGTGATAGAAGGCTTCATCTACTACAGAGAAGAGATCACTGTTAAGCTAAAGAATTATGAGTAGGATGATCAGATCAGAGTAAGAGGATCTATTCTCAAGAACACAAAGCTTCACTGTTACATTTCCAGCAAGCCCTATCATTCACCCATAGAGACTCTAAGAGTTTATGGAAGAGCCCCTCATACTGTACATTGTAAAACAGACTTTGTATAGACTTCACTGAGATAGAAATATGGAGGCTCACACAGAGAAACAAGAATGTCAGCCCAGGCATAGCCAAGGGCAGTCCAGTGCTGCAGCCTGCAAACCTAGGGCTCTCTACCAGAAGCCCAGCACTAACATGTGTCATCCCAAAATGTCCTAAAACTTATGATTTTCTTTGGGAACCATTGTTGCCTGTTACTCAGCTCTCCTTTTGACCCTGATACCATTCTAATTACAACAGAAATAAGAGTAACCTCACCCCCTAAAGAGAATACTGATAGATGCAACAAATTCACCAAAAAGTAGTACAAAATAAAGGCACCTCATTACCATCTGATTGGATTTTTTCTGCTGAGAGACAGTATTTAACAACCCAGTTGGGCAAACAGCCTCATTAAGAAATAATGCTGTGGACTTCCCTGGCGGTCCAGTGGTTAAGAATTTGGCTGCAAATGCAGGGGACACAGGTTCCATCTCTGGTCAGGGAAGATCCCACATGCCATGGAGCAACTAAGCCTGTGCTCCACAACTACTGAGCCACACGTGGTGATTACTACTGAAGCCATCACACCTAGAGCCTGTGCTCCGCAAACTGAGAAGCCACTGCAGTGAGAAGCCCGCGCACTGTAACTAGAGAAAAGTCCTTGCTCAGCAGTGAAGACCCAGTGCAGTCAAAATTATTATTATTTTTTTTTTTTAAAGAGTAATGCCAGTGGTGAAGGACAGGGAAGCCTGGCGTGCTTCAGTCCATGGGGTAGCAGACACCGACACGACTGAGCGACTGAACAACAAATGCCAGTCCTGGCTCATAGCTTCCACTCCTCTGTTGGCTCTTTTTTAAAATCTTATTTATTTGTTTGCTTATTTATTTATTTTTGACTCTGCTGGGTCTTCGTTGACACACACGGGCTCCTCCTTGCTGTGTGGGCCTTCTCTCATTGCGGTGAGTGAGGGCTCCTCTCTAGTTGTGGCGGCCATCCTCCTGGTTTCGCTGGTTTCTCTTGTTGCAGAGCAGGGGCTCTAGAGCACACAGACTTCAGTAGTTGCACCAAGTGCGCTCAGGAGTTGCAGTTGATGGGTCCTGAGGCATGTGGGATCTTAGTTCCTAGACCAGGGATCAAACCCATGTCCACTGCACTGGCAGGAAAATTCTTAACCACTGACCACTAGGGAAGTCCGTCCTCTGTCTGTTCTTGATCCTAATCTTCAACGAGTGAGAAATAAAACAATTGAGAAAATGTTCTTTAGCAAACTTGAAACTAACCAAACGAAAACTTTCTGGATAGCAGGAACAAGATAAAAAATTGTTCCCATAAAGCCTTCATCTTTGACACCAACCTTTAACTCAGTGAATAGCCTTTCCACAAAACAACTGGGAACATAGTTCTTATTCCTTCACAAGAACTCTGCATAACTGTGAAACCATAAAAGATTTTTAAAACAGTCCAATATAATACCACAACAATCATTTCAAAGTTCTATGAGAGTCTCAGAGTCTCTGAGGCAGACATTTCTTGGTGGAGTCCTTGTTAGCCAACCTCCTGAAAGCACTTGACATTCGGGCTCACCTCTTGCTTCTTAGGGGAACTTCTCACAGGGTTAGATGTTAGAATCTTCCTAGTCAGTATAGTTTCTCTGCTACATTTCCACAGATACTTGAATTGTTTCTTGCCCAATTCTACCATCTCCAAGAAAAACTGACTAACTCCCTGAGATGGCCCAAGCCACCACCTTAAATACCATCTCCAGCTAAAGAAAGATTGGAAAGGACACATATGAGAAGTTAATAGGAAAAGCAGCTAAAAGTAAAATGGCTGGGTTTGTTACGGAGATTTAAGTATTCTCAATTGACAAGATTGTTCTGTGATTTAGAGACACCCTTTTCTTTTGGGTCCTGGGAGGAAGACACCTTTACAAATGGAGATTTCCCTCATCAACGTAAATGTCCCTCATAGATGGGTAGCTTCTGCTCTGTCTTTAGAGTTTCTCCTGTGTCTATTTCTCAAAAAAAAATAATCAGGTAAAAATAATCTTTGTGCCAAAACTGCACATTCTGAGGTGACACTTTCTGCTACACTTCAATCCTATTCGATGTTTATAGTTTTGAAGTATTTGTAACACCTACAGAAAAAAAAAAAAAAGCAAAAAAACTGTAGGAAGCAGGTGACAGAGGAGCACAGAGCTGTTGTCAGAAAAACAGCTCCTCTTGAATCTGAGTCTCAGTGGAGGCTGTGGGAGGAGAGGAAGCCTCAGGACAGAATGCAGACAACACTGGCCTGGGAGTCCAAACACTGGGATTTAGAAACCAGGTCAGCCACCTGCGAGTCACATGACTCAAAGCCCATCATGTGCCCACCTGCCCTCCAGGTCTTTGTCTACCTCAAGGAACTGTGGGACAACTAAGAGAGCTATAACAGCTCAAACGACTCTAAAACTCTTAGGTAGTTAGACTAGAAAACAGGAGTCCAAAATGGCGGTGGGTAAAAGACAAGGAAGGGAAAAGCCCGCAAAAATAGAACACAGGAAGATCAAAGGAAGGTCCTAGGACAGAAGTGAGGACTTCAGGTAGAACAGCACTCCTGACTGAGCCCAATTTGCATGGGGCAGGCCCAGGGGGAAGAAAAAGACATATAAAAAGAGGAGCCAAAGGGCTCGCTCTCTCTCCCATGCGTGTGTACGCTCTTTCTCTCTCTCTCTCTACTCCCCCCACCCCACCCCCCATACACTGGCATGCTCCTCCACTCTCTTCTTTTCTTCGAGGATAGATTCTCCTGCTATCTTCTAAATAAAATAGAGCTGTAACACTGATTTGTCTAAGAGCTATGACACAGTTTGTCCAAGACCCGAGAGCTGTGACACGTTGAGGGGACTTTAATGCCCTCACTCCAAATCTTTGTTGTGACGAGACAAAGAACCAAGGAGCATACACTCGCCTGACAAAACCAACACTAAAAAAAAAGTGTAAGCTATGATCATTTTTATGATACAAAAGTCCTGGGAAGAGACTTGCTCTATTCTTAATGGCAGAGGCTGGTCTCACAAAGGGCTTGGAAAGCTCAGTGCTGCTCACAGACCATCATGGCAGAACAACTCTTGAGAAAAGTCATTTATAAAAGCCAACATTTCTGAACAGTAATTAAAAGTTTCACTTCTAAGCAAGTTTTTTTTAATGTTTAACTATTATGAATACAACCTTAAAAAAAGAGGCACCTACTTCCCTGACTTCTAAAAGAAAATGGAATAAGGGAGGGGTGGGGAGATGAGTGAAATAGGTGAGGGAGACTAAAAGGTACAATCTTTCAGTTATAAAATAAATAATGAGATGTGATGGACAACGTAGGGAACACAGTCAATAAAATTGGAATAACTTTGTATGATGACAGAGGGAAACTAGACTTGCAGTGATCATTTTATAATGTATAAAAATATTGACAGTATGCTATATACCTAAAACAAATACAATAAGTCAGCTATACTTCATTTTTTATTTTTAATTGGAATAAAACCTTATATATGTTTTTTTTTAAATGAATTTAAAAGCCCCCCCCACCCACCTCCACCATGGTTCCTTCCCTGAAGTGTGGAACAAGGAGTTGGGGGACTCACAACTATGCAAAGAAAGTCTTAACAAGAATGAGGTCATTACACAGATTTACTTGACTTAAGGTGCCCCGATAGGCTGAGTGGGGGAGGGTACACTGGCTTTATTTCTACTATAATATAAAATTCAATTTGGAAAAAAAAATGAATTAAAAAGCATTCCCATCATTTATGACTCAAGGTCATCACTGTGGGTATCACTAACAGCTAATGGCTAATGCTATGCTCTCAAGATCCAGCAGGGTGCACACAGCAGGTCTGCTCTGCAGGTCCCCTTCTGCTTGGCTCAGTGACCCCTCCTCCTCTCTCTTGCTGTGTGGACTTCAGTGGTTGCTCTCAGCCCACAGTAACTTTGCCACCAACAACCACTTTTTAGCCTCCTGGGTTGAGCAGACTCAAGGGACACTGGAAGAAAGGGTTGAGAAATAAAGGCAAAAGCCCACTACAGCTCTTGGAAAACCAGCCCTGAGTCAAGACACAAAGCCCACTGTGGGACTCAGAGGATTGTTTAACCCCTGCCCACCAGCAGAGCTCCAAAGTGAATATTTACACAAATATGTGCCTCCCACAGCCTCTACCTAGACCAGAGACCATCAGCAAAAGTGGCCTTGGACAAACACCAAATGATGGGACAAGGCCAGGCCATTTCTAAAGTTCCTGGGAAGAGGACATAACCCCCGGCCACTCCTCCTCTCTCAGGGGAAGGGACTGGGTGAACCCACTCCAGCTTTCTGAGGTCACCCCCATTAAACACCAGCAGGTGGAAACCTCACCTCTCAGAGAGAAGCCCTGATGACCTTGGGAGGTGTTCTCTGTGTCTCTGGTCCCGGCAGAGACTTCAGGCTCCTCCTCTCCACCCTGAGGGCCCTGGGCAGGTGGAGACGTGTCCTCCCCACCTACATTCCTCTTGGAGGTGTACAAAGGGGCGGGGCCAGACTTGCTGAGAACTCGCTGCCTGTTATGTTCTAATTAGCGGTGACCTGCAAGTGCCCCAGGTTCAATATCAGCCTGGTACTTGTTTCCCCAAGCATTACAGTCACTCCTCAATTCTCACGGGACAGAGGTTCACATACCTTGAAATCCTAACCCCAAAATCCTCACCTTAGACTGGCATCGCCCTGCCTCTTCCCACTGGTGCTGCCAGGAGTACCTGCATTGTGGTTGGTCAGAGCACTGTCTGGGAACCACAGATAATCCATGAGTCATCCTGTGCACCACAGGAATTAAAAGAGGGCTGGAGGTCACAAAATAAATGTGTTCACGTTTTAGAGAATCCTGAGCTGAGTTTAGATCTTCCACCATATAAAACTTAAAAAACACGTAGGGATGGTAATGAGGGGAAAGGTGACTTCTTAAAGGGTTCCTGGTCCAACCGAACATAGCAAGACGCTACTGCTAGTGTCAACATCCTAGTCACTTCTGGCACCCAGGGTACATGGTCACCTGGAATTACGATCCCCAATATGACATCCTGCTCTAGGGAGTTCTTAGCATCCTGTTTGTTAACTTTAGGCCAAGTGCAGGATGTATGTGTCTTGAGACCTGAAGACAAAGCTCTCAAGATGAGTCTTCCTGGGAATTCCCTGATGGTCCAGTGGTTAAGATGCTTTGCTTTCATTCCATGGCCAAAGTTAAATCCCTGGTTGCAGAACTAAGATCCCACAATCCACACAGCCAAAAAGAATTTTTTAATTAAAAAAAAAAATGTTTTTTAAATGAGCATTTCAGACACTGGACAAGCTATAAGTCGTTGAGATGGTCAGGATGGTAAGTCAGAGTGCCTGAGATATAATGTCCCTCTGTCCTTTATGCCTTGTGAGACCATGGGCACACTATGGAATTTCTTGGCACTCAGTGTCCTCTATTCTAAAACGAGGATAATATTGTCAGGAAGGTGGATTCCTCCAGCTCCATTCTTCTTTCTCAAGACTGATTTGGCTGCTCAGGGTCTTTTGTGTTTCCATATAAATTGTGAAATTTTTTGTTCTAGTTCTGTGGAAAATGTCATTGGTAATTTGATAGGGATCACAGTGAATCTGTAGATTGTATTTGGTAGTATAGTCATTTTCACAATATTTATTCTTCCTACCCAGAAACACGGAATATCTCTCCAGCTGTTTATGTCATCTTTGATTTCTTTCATTAGTGTCTTTTAATTTTCTGTGTACAGTTCTTTTGTCTCCTTAGGTAAGTTTATTTCTAGATATTTCTTTTTGTTGTAATGGTAAATGGGATTGATTCCTTAATTTCTCTGATTTTTTCATTGTTAGTATATAGAAATGCAAGTGATTTCTGTGTATCAATTTTGTACCCTGCAACTTTGCTAAATTCACTGATTAGCTCTAGTAATTTTCTGTTACTATCTTTAGGGTTTTCTATACAGTGTCATGTCATCTGCAAACAGTGATAGCTTTACTTTTTATTTTCTGAATTCTTTTTCTTTCTTTTTCTTCTCTGATTGCTGTAGCTAGGACTTCCAGAACTATGTTGACTAATAATGGTGAAAGTGGACACCCTTGTCTTGTTCCTGATCTTAAGGGGAATGTTTTCAGTTTTTCACCATTGAGAAAAATGTTTGCTGTAGGCTTATAATATATGGCCTTTAATATGTTGAGGTAGATTCCTACTATGCCCATTATTTGAAGAGTTTTAATCATAAATGGGTTCTGAATTTTGTCAAAGGCTTTTTCTGCATCTGTTGAGATGATCATATGGTTTTTATTTTTCAATTTTTTTATATGGTGTATTACATTGATTGATCTGCATATATTGAAGAATCCTTGCATTCCTGAAATAAATTCAACTTGATCATGGTGTATGAGCTTTTTGATGTATTGCTGAATTATGTTTGCTAAAATGTTGTTGAGGACCTTTTGCATCTATGTTCATCAGTGAATTGGCCTGTAGTTTTCTTTTTTGTGTTGTTTTTGTCTGGTTTGGGTATCAGAGTGATGGTGGCCTCATAGAATGAGTTTAAAAGTGTTCCTTCCCCTGCAATCTTTTGAAAGAGTTTTATAAGAATAGGCATTAGCTCTTTCTCTAAATGTTGATAGAATTCTCTTCTGAAGTCATCTGGTCCTGGGTTTTTGTTTTTTAGGAGATTTTTTATCACAGCTTCAATTTCAGTGCTTGTAATTGGGTTGTTCATAACTTCTATTTCTTCCTGGTTCATTCTTGGAAAATTGAACTTTCCTAAGGATCTGTCCATTTCTTCCAAGTTATCCATATTATTGCCATATAGTTATTCATAAGTCTTTTATAATCCTTTGTATCTCTTCATCCTCTGTTGTAACCTCTCTTTTTTCATTTCTAATTTTGTTCTTTTTTTTTTTTTTTTTTATGAGTCTGGCTAAAGGTTTGTCAATTTTTTTTTATCTTCTCAAACAACCAGCTTTTAGTTTTATTAATCTTTACTATTGTCTCTTTCATTTCTTTTTCATGTATTTCTGCTCGGATCTTTATGATTTCTTTCCTTCTACTAATTTGGGGATTTTCTTTTTCTTCTTTTTCCAGGTGTTTTAGGTGTAAAATTAGGTTGTCTATTCGATGCTTTTATTGTTTCTTGAGATGGGATTATGTTGCTATAAACTTCCCTCTTAGAACTGCTTTTGCTGCATCCCATCGGTTTTAAGCTGTTGTGTTTTCATTGTCATTTGTTTCTAGAAATTTTTTAATTTCCCTTTTGATTTCTTCAGTAACCTGTTGGTTATTTAGAAACATAATGTTTAATCTCCATGTGTTTGTGTTTCTTAGAGTTTTTTTTTCTTGTAATTGATATCTAGTCTCATAGCATTGTGGTCAGAGAAAATGCTTGATATGATTTCAATTTTCTTAAATTTACTGAGGTTTGATTTGTGACACAAGATGTGGTCTATCATGGAGAATGTTCCAAGTGCACTTGAGAAGGTGTATTCTGCATTTGGATGGCATGTCCTGAAGATATCAATAAGATACATCTCATCTAATGTATCATTAAGACTTGTGTTTCCTTATTAATTTTCTGTTTTGATGATCTGTCCATTGATGTGAGTTGGGGGTTAAAGTCTCCTACTATGATTGTGTTACTATCAATTTCTCCTATTATGTCTGTTAGTATTTGTCTTATGTGTTGAGGTGCTCCCAGGTTGGGTACACAGATATTTACAATAGTTATGTCTTCCTCTTGGATTGATCCCTTGATCATTATGTAGTAACCTTCCTTATCTCTTGTAATCTTTATTTTAAGGTCTATTTTGTCTGATATGAGGATTGCTACTTCAGCTTTCTTTTGCTTCTCACTTGCATGGAACATATTTTTCCATCCTCTCACTTTCAGTCTATATGTGTCTTTATGGCTAAAGTGGGTTTCTTGTAGACAGCATATATATGGGTCTCTTTTTGTATCCATTCAGCCAGTCTGTGTCTTTTGGTTGGAACATTTAATCCATTTACATTTAAAGTAATTATTGATATATATGTTCCTATTGTCATTTTCTTAATTGTTTGGGGTTGATTTTGTAGATCTTTTTTCCTCTCTTGTATTTCTTGACTGTATTAGTCCCTTTAACATTTGTTGTAAAGCTGGTTTGGTGGTACTGAATTCTCTTAACTTTTCCTTGTCTGAAAAGCTTTTGATTTCTCCATCAGTTTTGAATGAGATCCTTGCTGGATACAGTCATCTTGCCTGTAGACTTTCCCCTTTCAGTACTTTAAAAATATCCTGCCATTCCCTTCTGGCCTGCAGAATTTCTGCTGAAAGATCAGCTGTTAAGCATATGGGGTTTCCCTCATACATTACTTGCTTCTCCTCCATTGCTGCTTTTAATATTCTTTGTGTTTACTCTTTGTTAGTTTGATTAATAGGTGTTTGGGCATGTTTCTCCTTGGATTTATCCTGTATGGGACTCTTTGTGCCTCTTGGACTTGATTGACTGTTTCCTTTTCCATGTTCAGAAAATTTTCAACTATAATCTCTTCAAAAAAAATTTCATATCCTTTCTTTTTCTCTTCTTCTTCTGGGGCCTCTATAATTCGAATGTTGGTGCATTTGATATTGCCCCAGAGGTCTCTGAGACTATCCTCAGTTCTTTTCATTCTTTTTACTTTATTCTGCTCTTCAGAAGTTATTTCCATTATTTTATCTTCCATCTCACAGATCCATTCTTCTGCTTCAGATATTGATTCCTTCTAGAGTATTTTTAATTTCAGTATTGTGTTGTTTGTCTCTGTATGTTTATTCTTCAATTCTTCTAGGTCTTTGTTAATTCTTGTATTTTCTCCATTTTGTTTTCAAGGTTTTTGATCATCTTTACTATCATTATTGTGAATTCTTTTTCAGATAGTTTGCCTATTACCTCTTCATTTATTTGGACTTCTGTATTTTCTAGTTTGCTCCTTCATTTGTGTAGTATTTCTCTGCCTTTCATTTTTTTTAACTTATTGTGTTTGAGGTTTCCTTTTCCCAGTCTTCAAGGTTGAATTCTGTCTTCCTTTTGTTTTCTGTTTAACTTATATGCAGAATGCATCAAGAGAAATGCTGGGCTGGAAGAAGCACAAACTGGAAGCAAGATTGCTGGGAGAAAGATCAATAACCTCAGATATGCAGATGACACCACCCTTATGGCAGAAAGTGAAGAGGAACTCAAAAGCCTCTTGATGAAAGTGAAAGAGGAGAGTGAAAAAGTTGGCTTAAAGCTCAACATTCAGAAAACTAAGATCATGGCATCTGGTCCCATCACTTCATAGGAAATAAGTGGGGAAACAGTGGAAAAAGTGACAGACTTTATTTGGGGGGGGGGGGGGGGAGCTCCAAAATCACTGCAGATGGTGACGCACCATGAAATTAAAAGATGTTACTCCTTGTAAGGAAGTTATGACAACCTAGACAGCATATTAAAAGCAGAGACATTACTTTTATCAACAAAGGACCATCTGGTCAAGGCTATGGTTTTCCAGTGTCATGTATGGATGTGAGAGTGGACTGTGAAGAAAGCTGAGCACTGAAGATTGATGCTTTTGAACTGTGTGTTGGAGAAGACCTTGAGAGTCCCTTGAACTGCAAGGAGATCCAACCAATCCATCCTAAAGGAGATCAGTCCTGGGTGTTCATTGGAAGGACTGATGCTGAAGCTGAAACTCCAATACTTTGGCCACCTCATGCGAAGAGTTGACTCATTGGAAAAGTCCCTAATGCTGGGAGGGATTGGGGGCAGGAAGAGAAGGGGACGACGGAGGATGAGATGGCTGGATGGCAACACCAACTCGATGGACATGAGTTTGAGTAAACTCCGGGAGTTAGTGATGGACAGGGAGGCCTGGCGTGCTGTGATTCATAGCATCGCAGAGAGCCAGACACAACTGAGCCACTGAACTGAACTGAACTGAAGGTTGGTCTGGTGGTTTGTATAGGGTGAGATTTGTGCTGAGTTTTTGTTTGTTTGTTTTTCCTCTGATGGGCAAGGATGAGTGAGGTGGTAATCCTGTCTGCTGATGATTGGGTTTGTTTGTTTTTTAGATGAGGCATCCTGCACACAGTGCTACTGGTGGCTGGGTGATGCTGGGTCTTGTATTCAAGTGGTTTCCTTTGTGTGAGTTCTCACTATTTGATACTCCCTAGGGTTAGTTCTCTGGTCATCGAGGGTCTTGGAGTCAGTGCACCCACTCCAAAGGCTCAGGGCTTGATCTCGAGTTTTGCGTGGGTCTATATATTCTTTTCCATTCATCAGGTACTCCTGTCCACTCTCAGGTGGTGTTCTGCATGCACTTCTGTGTCTGAAGGTGTATTCTTGATGTATCCGTGGAGAGACATTTGCTCCAGGTCCACCTAATCCTCCACCATCTTGTTCTCCACTACTAGTACTTCTAATACTACAGAAGATGAGCCCCCACTTTTACTAGGTCCTCAACTTCCCACTTCTCTGCCATGATTGCCCAATAAACAACCTCCTGAAAGAGGGGCCAGGGCTCTACCAGTTGCACCTTATGCAGCCCCAAGCCTGGCCTTCCTAGATCCCCAGCAGGCAGTATTACTGGGGCTGGACAACTTTGAAATCAACACTCTACCCTCCTTACAAGGCACTTCAGTATCTCAGTGGTCAATGCCCTCTAAGAGTTGGCACTCCACCCCACATACCTGTCCCCACTCTCTAACACAATGGTCAACCCACCTTTTCATCAAGGACTCCATCTCCCAGGACCACTCAGCCACCTGTGAGCTGACAGATTCTCTGGTCTCCCCAGTTGTGTGGGGCAGACTTCACCTACTCTGCTGCCTGCTGCCCACAGTGTCCTTTGGTACAACACAGCCTTTAAACAAGAGCCACACCACCCAACTCTAAACCACCTGACCCACCCACTTTATCCCTAACACAATGGACTCAACTCAACTCACCACTTTCTCCACCCCTTTCATAGCACTTGCATCTTCCATCCCTCCTGCTCTCTCACACTCACAGGCCACCCATGTCCCTATGGCAGCACTAAGGGACCACTGAGAGCATGAGCCACCCAAGTGGGTCTGCAGCAGACCTTGAGCAGGCTCAGCCAGAATAGATAGGCTGATGGCACTGTGTCCCCAGATTGGAACTATCTCTCTGGGGGATCTTGACCCAGGATCTTCAGGGTCATGAAGGTCACTGACCTCACCACTTCCTGCCTCTGGTTTTCTATTGCCCACCCACTCCTACACCTTCTGCCAATGCCAGGCTACCAGGATCCCCCTTCAAGCAGGAAACCACACCCACATACAGAGATAGAAATCAGCATGGATGGTGCATGGAGTCTCTGCAATTCAATGATGAAGCTGGAGCTCCTCATCACAGGGAGCTCTGGCTTGGGTGACCCAGCCTACAGGGAAAGAGGCAGTCCAGGGAAGGGCATACTCTTGGGAGTTCTGGTAGCTCCAGCCCAGATGCAGGGCCATGGGTTCTGTTTCACAAGAAGGGGAGAGGTGATGATCCCTTCTTAGGAAAGCATTTATCAGATGTGAATTGGGCAATTGAACAATTACTTGCTGAGCACCTGTAAAATGTCTTATGTTAGACAGGCTCTGGTCCAAGTTTACTTCCTCCAAACCACATTTCTTGAGATTGCAGGATATTCTTTTGCTCAAGGGTCTCTTTCAGCATTTATGTCATTTACTGAGCACCAATAATATCCCAATATGGTATAAAATGTCTTTTACACCACACTAGGTATATGGTATAAAACGTCTTTTCCTTCTACAACACTATGTTTTAATCCATTAAAAGGAAAATAGTTAATCTCTGGAGGTCCAGTCCTTTAAGTATCTGTCCATTTTAAAGATAAACACAACAGCTGGGCTACATCATGATTTCTAGACATTTTATCCTCTGATCTTAAACTACTGGCCTCTCTCCCCACAGGTCCCGTCCATCTCAGTACTGACCTGCATATAGTAAAAAACAATACATAGTATATAAAAGCTTTTACCTCAAGAAGTATAAAAATTCCCAAAACTAAATAGGATTTCCAGTGACACTTTATGATTGCTTTTGTTAACGAAGGCTCCCGCGCATCTTTCTCTGCTCTCAAAACTTCTTGATACCAGTACCTGTGATGAGAAACAAAGTAAAGTAAAAAACACTACAATATTGTAAAGTAATTAGCCTCCAACTAAAATAAATAAATTTTAAAAAATAAAATAAAAAGAACATGTCCACCAGACAAAACAGGGAGGTGGCAGAGTGGAGGATAAGCCTTTACTACAGGGCACTATGTGGCTGCCCCATAAATGCTGGCTAATTGTTCACTGGGTGCCTGAAAGATGAGCGGTGCAGACCCTGAAGCACCAGAAAAGCAGACCTTGAGGGAAAAATCTCAGTCTCAGGAAACAAGTTCCTGCCAAGCCTTTGCTGGATTCACAAGGTCATGAGCAGCTCAGGAGGGCAGACACCCTCCTCCAGGGACCCCACCTCCAGGGACAGAGTTTGGCCTCCAGGGTCTTGGCTGCAGGTTCTCTCCACTTCTACAAATGCACAGAGAATACAGGCTCCCCAGCCTCCAAAGCGTGTTAAGCCCAGGGTCAGCCTGAGGGGGGTGAGTGTGCCGTGTCAGGGGAAGGAGGCTCAGGAGAATCCAGAGGAAGGCAAAGCTCCCCCCAACCCAACTTTAGCCACACGTGGAAATTCTCAGTCTTCCTCCCCTTCTCCCTGCTGCCTGTGCTCACCCTTGTAGTTCTTCTCCAAGGTGCTGGGAGCGATCTTCTGGAAGCACAGAGTACATGTCATCTTCTTCTAATCTTCTTTTGTGACCAATTTTGAACAAGGGGTTTAGCCACCTGTTAAAAATTAAGAGAAATGGAGAGTCAGATATACAAATCACACATATCTGTCTAATTCAGTCCTAATTCATGAGCTTTGTAAAAAAAAAAAAAAGAAGAAGAAGAAAAAAAAACAAGAAGAAAGAAAGAGAGAAATGGAAGAGGAAGAGTCAATATAGTGAAAATGAGTATACTATGCAAAGCAATCTACAGATTCAGCACAACCCCCTATTAAACAACCAATGGTATTTTTCACAGAACTAGAACAAATAATTTCACAATCTGTATGGAAACACAAAAGACCTCAAATAGCCAAATCAACCTTGAGAAAAAAGAATGGAACTGGAGGAATCAACCTGCCTGACTTCAGACTACACTACAAAGCTACAGTCATCAAGACAGTATGGTACTGGCACAAAGAAATATAGATCAATGGAACCAAATAGAAAGCCCAGAGATAAATCCATGCGTCTATGGACACCTTATCTTTGACAAAGGAGGCAAACATATACAATAGAGAAAAGACAGTCTCTTCAATAAGTGGTGTAGGAAAACTGGTAAACCACATGTAAAAGAATGAAACCAGAACACTATCAAACACCATACATAAAAATAAACTCAAAATGAATTAAAGACCTAAATGCAAGACCAGAAAGTATAAAATTCTTAGAGGAAAACATACACAGACTCTCTTCAACATAAATCACAGCAAGATCCTCTATGACCCACCTCCCAGAGTAACAAAAAAAAACAAAAATAAACAAAAAGGACCTAATTAAACTTAAAAACGTTTGCACAACAAAGTAAACTTTAAGCAAGGTGAAAAGACAGCCTTCAGAATGGAATAAAAAAATAGCAAACAAAACAACTGACAAAGAATTAATCTCCAAAATATACAAGCAGCTAATGCAGCTCAATATCAGAAAAACTAGCAACCCAATCCAAAAGTGAGCAAAAGATCTAAACAGACATTTCTCCAAAGAAGACATACAGATGGTTAATAAACACATGAAAAGATGCTCAACATTACTCACTGTTAGAGAAAGACAAATCAAAACCACAATGAGGTATCATCTCACACTGGTCAGAATGGCCATCATCAAAAAAGTCAACAAACAATAAATGCTGGAGAGGGTATGGAGAAAAGGGAACCTTCTTGCACTGTTGGTGGGAATGCAAACTGGTACAGCCACTATTGCTGGAGGACAGTGTGGAGATTCCTATGAAAATTGGAAATAGAACTGCCATATGAACCAGCAAATCCCACTGGTGGGCATACACCTCAAGGAAACCAGAATTGAAAGAGACACATGTACCCCAATGTTCATTGCAACACTATTTACAATAGCTAGGACATGGAAGCAACCTAGATCTCCATCAGCAGATGAATGGATAAGGAAGTTGTGCTACATATACACAGTGGAATATTACTCAGCTATAAAAAGGAACACATTTAAGTCCATTCTAATGAGGTAGATGAACCTGGAGCCTATTATACAGAGTGAAATAAGTCAGAAACAGAAAGCCAAATCCTGTGTGTTAACACGTGTATATGGAATTTAGAAAGATGGTACCAATGATCCTACATGTTGGGCAGCAACGGAGACACAGATGTAAAGAACAGACCTTTGGACTCAGTGTGAAAAGGCAAGGGTGGGATGATTTGAGAGAATAGCATTGAAACATGTATTTTACCATATGTCAAATAGATGGCCAGTGCAAATTTGATCCATGAAACAGGGCACCCAAAGCCAGTGCTCTGGGACAACCCAGAGGGATAGGGAGGGAAGAGAAGCGGGAGGTGGGTTCAGGATCAGGGGGACACACGTATACCTGTGGCCAATTCATGTTGATGTATGGCAAAAAAAAAAAAAACATTATAATATTGTAAAGTCATTATCCTCCTAAAATAAATTAATTTTAAAAATAATTAGATATGTGTTTACACACACACACACACACACACATGTATACACTCTAATTCTATACAATGAGAGGCCCTGGAAGTAATGACATACTAGTAGCAAAGAGCATTCCAGTCCTTAGATCTTGGGGGTTCTGTTTTTTTAACATACACAATTACATTTCCTTTCTTGTGGTGAGAATTTTTAAGGTCTAATCTCTTAGCAGCTTGCAAATATGCATAGAGTATTATTAACTATAGTCGTCACACCAGACATTACATCCCCATAGCTTATTTATTTTATAACTGGAAGTTTGTGCCTTTTAGCCCGCTTCACCCAGATCTTAACTTTTTGATGCCCTTCTTCCCTAAAAGGAACCAAGACTCTTCATTGAAGAAATGGCTGTTTCCAAGGTTGGGGAAGTTTATGTAAGGAACTGATAATTAGCTTTTTTGTTGTAATATAAATTGCAGACATTAAGCTTCGGAGACATCCATGTCAAAGACAGCCACCTCCAATGAACATGTGCCAGCTATACAACTAGATAAAAAGCCAGGCCACCCCACCCATGAAGTTCCCGCTTGTAGAAAGCTCTGGTTGACCTGATAACAGACTATCTTGCTGACTGCTTGCTTCTCCCTTCTCACACTTTATTTCCCGCTCTTATATTTTAAATTCACCATTAAAGAGTGAACCATCAAAATCCTAGACACCCCATCCTCAACCCCAAAAAGGCAGAACCCCAAGTCCAGACCTACTCATGTGCACTCTCTTTCTATCCAGGACTTCGCTGTGTCACCCCAGGTGTGTTCGGTACCCTCCATGACATCTGAGTAAGTAATACACCTCATCATTTTAAAGCCCCCTGATGGTTGTTGCTGACACGTGTCTCACAATCATAAGAACCACAAGAGCCAGTCAAGCCACAACATTGGCTCCAAAAGGAGAATTTCTGTGGGGGCTGCTCATAACTAGTATGAGCCCTGATGAGCAGAGCCCCAGGCATTCCTGGCAAAAGCCTCATAGTCTACAGGCTGAGACCAACAGGCAGAAAAAGTCCAAGATGGAACAACTTACACCATAAAATAAGGAAGCCCTGAAAGAACCATGAGGATATGTAGGAAGGACAGAGAAGCCAGGTTGAATGGCTTTTGCTAGATAAATCTGGGATACATTGAGAATCAAGACAAATAAATGGCAATGAACCACAACAGATTAAATAAGAAAAGGATCCATGAATCAGTACTGCTACATAAACAGGAGAGAAAGGAATGCTTTTGCAAACAGATGCAAACAAACATAAGGGGAGCGATGGAATCAGAAATTATCAATGGAAGTTAAAACCAGTGGGTGAAAGTTTGATGTGGAAAATGGTATCCATATACTCTCAAATTCTCTCGCTGCAAATTACTCATTATAAAGGGGAAAAAAACAGTTAACTATATACAGGCTGCCTCTCAAACCCTGTTCATTCCATTAGGCATTATTTAAATAATAATAAAATGTAGAGATAGCCCAAAGATTAACACCATTTTCCTGACCTTGCCAGAGCAAGGAAATTTTGAAGGTCAGACAATAATAACCAGTGAAAGCAGAGATCACACTTCTTTTATTCCATTATTCCAAGGGCAGTGTACAGAGTTGATGCTCAAGAATTATTTATTGAATGTATGAATGTCCATGAATCATTAAAGAAGCAATAAGAGAGACTGAGCTTCAGCTTTTACAAACTCTGGTAGGTTGGCACCTCCAAAGAAGCCCAATCCAGGAGTCAGAAGACTGGATCCTAATCCCAACAGTGGCACTGAGGACCCAGGTCCTCAACTGTGCCCCTCCTCCACTTCTCCACTCCAGGTCAGCATCTCAGTGACCCTTAATATGTCTTACTATGTCTCAATTTCCTTCCAAAACAAAAGTATAAGTCTGTGAGCTTTACCACTAAACAGGTTTGAAACATGTTAGGCCATTTACTCAACAGTCATTCCCCACAGAAAACACTCAGAGAATTAGCACTGGGATGTGCCCAGATGATGACACTACCCCTCCCACACTAGGGCAGAATGAAAAGAGTTCTGGAAATTGTTTGCAAAATTATGTGAATGTCCTTAACAATGCTAAACCATATGCTTAAATATGGTCAAGATGGTAAATTTTACTTTGTGTGCATTTTCCCACAATTTAAAAAAATGTAATGAGAAAAAAATTGCTCATGATGTGCCTTAGTTGGAAATGTTCCTGTGTGAGTCTAGACTTTGTTGCTTTCTGGTTGTATGACCACAAACTAGCCACATAACATCTCAGTATTGGGCCGTGGAAACTGAGGAGAACATGTGGAGATAACACCTCCCAAGGCTGCTGAGGAGATCACTTGAGAAGACAGTGTTGCTCTAAACAGGACAACATCTCACCAGACAAAGAGCAGCTGTCACCACAACAGAGATCCTGAGTAATCCCATTGAGCCCCAGTAGAAAATCTCTGATAACTTTGTCAGATGCAGTTACAATGGCAGAGCCTAACAGGAAGAACAAAGACTCTGCTGCTTTCCTGGAAAAAACTCAGCCAGTGAAAAGCCATGGACTCTTTGTTTAACAGACCTGCCAATTTCCTTTCCCCTCTGTAGTAGTGATCTCTTTCCCTGGCCTTTTGAGAATTTGCACATAGCTCTCCACAGTTGTAAACATTGAAATACAATTCTCCGCAGATCCCATAAGCCTATCTCTGCCAGAGAAATGTCTGATACCCTCTTTGTTTCATGTCAACAGCGAGGAAGGGGGTCAACATAATTGGGGGACCCCTGGAAGACACAGGCAACTTATTCCCTTGATACATCTGAATGGACTCTAATTGACACCTCTCAGGATGATGAGGTAGGATGATCAAGATCCAAAAAAATCAAGAAAAAACTACAAGAGAGAAATTTTTTAGGCAGTTTTCCACAAGGACGCACCACACCTCTGCAATGTTCCACATCTTGCTTGAGACTGTAGTTACTGTATAAAATTACTAAAACTCAACAAACTAAGTGCTTACAGGAAAACAGGTCAAGGCCAGAAAAAGAGCCTTGCAGAGCTCACCCAGCCTCCGTCTACAACATCTAGATCTCTCACTGTTAATGAAGAACAAGTGGTATTCTGAAAACGGTACAAAGAATCCTAGTTTGAAATTAAACATTTCTATGTATTCACAATCATTAGTTACTGAGGGCTTAACAGCACCAACCTCCCTAAACCAATCTCAGCACTTGGCCAGTTCACATCCTCCCTCATGTCACCAGCTTCTCTGACAAGAGTCTCTGGAGAGTCTGACTTGACACTAGTGCCAGTTTCCACACCCACACTCCCTTTGCAAGGGGACAGTTTACTGACTGAGACGTGGCCAGTGTCAGTGGAGTGAGGATGTAACCATTCCCTGATGGGCCAAGTGCATCTGGTCCAAGACCCTGCTCCACCCTCATTTCTGGGGACAGGTCCTGCCCTAACCCCCAACCTTCTGGCTTCTTGGACAAGGGGGGAAAGAAATGCAAAGCACACCTCCAGGGCTGCAGTGCAGGGCAGCAGGGACATTGCCAGGGAGAGTCTCAGCAGACTGGACATGGTTCAAAATTGTGCCACTGATTTCCAATAACGGGAAAAAGGAAGAATCATTCAATAAACCATGATAGAAATATGGGCTGTTTGGGAAAAATGGGGTCTATCTTATACCAAATACTAAAAAAAAAAAAAAAATTCTAGTTGTCTTGTTAGAAATTAAGTAAGAAAAAAAAAAAGAAATTAAATAAGAAAAGAGAGCCAAAATAGAATGCTTCCAGAGATTTAGATACTGGGACTTTAAAAAGACATTATGAAAGCAATAGGAGAAACCAAAAAGAAAAGTTCAAATATAGTAATTATATCTAACTTAAAACCTCTAATGAACAAATGAAAATCTGAAAAAGTATTACACGCATTATTGCAAATTATTCAAATATAAAAATGCCTCATGGGAAAAAATGTCTATGAAAAGACAATTTAAATAGTCAATAGACATAAAGTTCCAACTCTAAAAATCAAATAAATTCTTATTAAAACTGATATTGGGCCTCCTTGATGGTCCAGTAATTAAGAATCCATCTGCTAATTCAAGGGACACAGATTTGATTCCTGGTTCAGGAAGATTCCACGTGGCATGGAGCAACTAAACCCATGAGCCAAAACCACTGAGGCCCACTCGCCCTGGAGCCTGTGCTCCGTAACAAGAGAAGCCATCTCAATGAGAAGCCCATGCACCACAACTAGAGAGTAGCTGCCAGTCACCACACAACTAGAGAAAAGCACAAGAGCAACAATGATGACCCAGCGTGGACAAAAATAAATAAGTAACTGTTTGATATTTTTAACCTCAGGCCTATAAAAAATGTAATTCAGGTACTCACAAATAGCAATGAAATTAGCACACAAGCAGTTTTTAAGCGGACAAACCTGATGGAACAGAATTCGGCTTCCACCAGTTATTCTAAGAAACAGCCAAATTATCAGTAAGTGTACGTGGCTAATAGAAATAAACTTTTATTCATTTCTTCTTCTTCTATAGTTTTAATTTTATTACAGAAATAGAAAAGCATATATTATTTTCTAAAATCCACAATAATTACGTATAGCCATAATGCATGCCTTCTCTTTGACCCTAAGTCCCATCTGTGCTGTGAAAACACTAAAACTCCAGTGAGATCATTTGTATAAAGACAATAAGCTAGTTACTGGCATCATTTACAAGTTTAGAAAGCAGGTGAAATGCGAGAAGAAAAGCAAACACCCAGTGAGAAGATGAAAACTCAGTTTTTCTCTACAAGGTCTCTACAAGGACTTTGTCTCTGGGCAGCACTTCCTGCCTGGGCTCACGTCAGCCTCCCCAGGGCAGCAAGTGGGGAACACAAGGAAATCACGAGGGTACCTCAGACTTTACATACAGGCTGGAAACTGTGGTCAACAACTAACTTCACAGAATCTGGACCCCTTTTAAAAGTTAACATTGAAGTAATAATGCCAGTGGAAGGGGTGGCTGAAAGCAGGAGCCAGTCTCAACCTTCCATCAGAATCACCTGGAGCTTGTTTAACCCCCACCCCCAGAATTTCTAACTTTACACAATTGGTCTAGAAAGAGTGCAGGGGGGGATGCATTTCTAACAAACTCCCAGGTGATGAGGATGAGCAGGTCTGAAAGCTATACTCTGAGAACAGTCGCCCTAAAACTTGATTATAGAGATGTTGCACATGCATCATCTGCAACAGCAAGAACTTTAAGAACTTCCCTTGACCTCCAACTAATAAAACTTTAAAAAAATAAAAAAATAAATTATATGCATTCATACAAAAAAAAAAAAAAAAACTTCCCTTGAGAGACTCCTGCCAATAAGTGTTCGGAATCGGCTTCTCTGTGCATTTACAAACAAGCACACAAATAGAACCTACTCGATACAGCAGTTACATACACAGGGAGCCAGACTGCCTGGTTTGGGATCCAACTCTTTCACTTTCTAGCTGTGTGCTGGTAGACAACTCACTCAGCCTCTCTGCTTCAGCAACTTCAAGTGTGAAGTAAGAGGTAATAGCTTCTCTCCTTCCAGCAGGAAAACTGGAAATGGATGTCTACCAAAATCAATGAGAAGTCTTTATCTTCCCATTTCTACACACACATGTTGAAAATCCACAGACAGAAGGTGCTGGAGAGTTGCTTGCCCTGCCGTAAGCAGATGTTTGTTTCAGTATTATTTAGAGTAACCACACCCACATTCCTTCTTCTAAGCCCCTCTTTCCTTAAGGGTCACCAAATGGCCCAGATGTAACTACGCACCGAATACACCGCCATAAGAACAAGCACAGGCGCTCCCATTCCCCGTGGATGCCCTAGGCTGTCCCATAAAAGAAGTATCTGACTTTGCGGAAAAGGTGAATGGTTTAGGTTCCAGAAACAAAAGACCTAATAATCACCCAAGAGTGATTAAAATCCAGAGGCTCAGGCCTGCCCAGTTAGTAGGTCACAGCTATTAGATGAAGACTTCAGGTAAGAGCTTCAGCTCTCTGCAGCGTTTTTCATTGGTGTTCCCTCCCAGTTCAGGGACCTTTCAGTGGTTTCAGGAACAAATGACTCCTGGGCAGGACCACCTGCATCAAGCCCATGCACTGCTTCTCTGAGCTAGAGATCTGCAGAAGACCCCACAGGTTTCAGGGACCACATCCCCAGGGTTTGGTCCTCAGAGGTGGAAGTAGAGATAATCACAACAGGGAAAGGGACTGGTCAAATACATACTCCAGTCCTGGTTGTGTGTCCCAGGCAAAAGCAAAACGTGTTAAAGAATAGTGTCCCCATTTATTACATTAAAAACAACTGTTTTTACACACATGAAACTTGTCACAAATAGATACCAGGAAATGCAGTGAGAGATGTACAGGGTTAGAGGGAGGGGGAGACAGAGGTTGTCAGAGACACAGTGACGAGAGAGCCCGGTGCAGGGGGAACTCAGCTGTCACCTAAGGAATATGGGGAAAGTGGGGACCTTCTTGGAAGATGACAACGGTGCAGGGCACTAACTGAAAAAAGGAAGCTGTTCATAAACTGCTTGCTTAGGGGAAAAATAAGGGTGCCGCTTTAGTTCAGAACTGCGAATTCCTGAGCAGTACTGGGGAAGCCGGCTAAGGATGGAGTGTGGGTGTATGGTATTGGGGCAGGGAGTGGGGGCGGGGGGGTAATGTAGTCCAATCCTTCTCCCGCTTGACGGGAGACTCCCCTCTGGCAGCCTGGGTTCATCAGCTTCCCTGCCTCCTGCTTCACCGGCTTCCCGTCCTACTAGGGCCTAAGGAGTTTGGCGGCGGGGCAGCGAGCTACAAGTCAGGGAACCCCACCACGAGTTCCCTCTCCCGGGCTCTGTTCCCCTCGCCAGACGCCAGGGACCACGTGGCCCCACGGGCTACATGAGGCCAGGTGCCCAGGGCGCAGCGGAAAGCGCTCCCTCGCCCCGACCACCACCCCCCTCCCTCCTCGGTCCTCCAAAGCACCAGCGGCGGCGTCAGGCACCCGCCCCACGACGGCAGGGCTCACAGCCCAGGCGGGGTCTCACCAGAAGAACAGGCGCGAGCAGAAGTTCGCGTCCCGCAGCGGGTTGGGCTTCCGCATCTTGCCGGCGGCGGCGGCCGCGGGCCGGGGTCGCGCTGCTCTGGTGATGGAGCTGCTCCTGCAGGCGCCGGCGGGGAGGCTGGAGGCTCGGACACAGCGCGGGCCTCTCTTAGGGAGACAGAGCCACCTGCTCTGGGAGTGGAGCACCGGGGGGCCGCCCGCTCCGCGCCTCTGCCTCTGGGGCCTGGAGTCGGGAGCGGTGGGGGCAGCAGGACCAAGGGGCGGCCGGGCGGGCTCTGCCGGGGGCCACGCAGGTGTGAGGCGAGGCTGCAGGCGCACTTGATGGGGCCAGTTAGGGGAACTGCGGCGCCTAAGGCAACGGGCTGCAAATTCTACCAAAGGGCGCGCTCTGAGCCCGGGCCCCCACCCAGAAGACGGAGAGGGAGGGGCGGGCTGCATCAGAAACGCTCCCTCAGCTGTGGTGAAAACCCGGAGAAAGCTGGCAGAAGGAGATAGCAGCCCGCCCTCTGGGCACTCTGCCCTCATCAGGACCAAACAAGGGCGCTACAGGAGGGTGTCCAGCTGTAATGGAGCAAGAACCCTGTGGGACCTTCCTGGGATAGATCCTACCCCACCCCATGCCCTCTGCTTGCCTCTTGTTTGTGCATGCAGTGCTCACTCAGTACTGTCCGACTCTTTGCGACTCCATGGACTGTAGCCCACCAGACTCCTCTGTCCATGGGATTATCTAGGCAAGAATACTGGAGTGGGTTGCCATTTCCTCCTCTAGGGGATCTTCCTGAACCATGGATCTAGCCCGCATCCTGCTTCTCCTTGCATTGGCAGGTGGATTCTTTACCACTGAACCACCTGGGAAGCCCCTCTTGCTTGCAAAAAAAAAAAAAAAAGCCTTAATCTCCCAGGCCTCCTCTGAGCCACGGAAGGCTGGCTCAAGAATTAGTGATTGAAAGAATGTGAACGTGTAGTAACAACAACAAAATATTAAACAATAGCTCAGCCATATAGCAATCACAAAATCTTTAGTTCTTCCCTGAAGGAGTGAGATCATATAGATGACAGTGTCTGATGCACATTCCTGAGTTGTTCTGCAGATACTAAAACCCTCACCAGATGGAAGAAGTTAACTGCATGATGACCTCGAGCAGGGAGCCCCCACACCAGCTGGAGCCTGAGGACTGGAGATGTTAAACCCCGTGACACGACCCTGTTACCTCATCATCAACCAATCAGAGAATAATGCTGGAGGTGATCACCTACACTGCACTTTCTCCCTCACCTTCCCTTTAAAAACTCTCCCCTGAAATCCATCAGGGAGTTTGGGTGTTTTTGAGCATGAACTCCTTGCTTGATTGACTCTTGCAATAAACCTTTCTTTGCTCCAAACTCCAACAGTTTTTTTGACCTCAGACAACAACAGGGTTTAGCACAGATTATGTTTGTAGAGTTGCAAGACCTAATGAAAAGTAACAGAAAATTAGAGGAACTCAGATGATTTTGAAACATGAATGCATGGTGTTAATGGGGACAGCTTTTTTGGCATCTTACATGCTGCATTGTGCAGGGAACCTCTGTGAGTTTGTTGCTGCCCTCTTAGATTGGAAAACAGAAATCTGAGGGAAGAGAGACTGTCTCATGATTTCTTTCATCATGAGCTCAGGGCTGAGACAAATAACAATGGCATATGTTACAGAACACAGGTCATGCATATTTCTGGGGAACTTCCCTCACCTTAACTCTAACAACACCCTATTCAGCAAGGTATTATCCCTGTTTTATAGATGAGAAAGATGAGGCTCAAGGACAGCTCTTGTCCAGGGTCTTTGAATCAGTAAATGATGACTCCTGATTTGGACTCAAGCCCAGGTCCAGCATGACTGTCTCCCTGGTGGATGGACAGTGTGCATCAGAACTGCCTAGAATGTGCTCTTTGAAAGAATAAATGACTCTAGGACTGAATGAACAAAACGTTGGGCTCTCACCCATAGTTCAGTTCAGTCACTCAGTCATGTCCGGCTCTTTATGACCCCACGAACCGCAGCACACCAGGCCTCCCTGTCCATCACCAACTCCCGGAGTCCACCCAAACCCATGTCCATTGAGTCGGTGATGTCATCCAACCATCTCATCCTCTGTTGTCCCCTTCTCCTCCTACCCTCAATCTTTCCCAGCATCAGGGTCTTTTCCAATGAGTCAGCTCTTTGCATCAGGTGGCCAAAGTATTGGAGTTTCAGCTTCAACATCAGTCCTTCCAATGAACACCCAGGGCTGATCTCCTTGCAGTCCAAGGGACTCTCAAGAGTCTTCTCCAACACCACAGTTCAAAAGCATCAATTCTTCAGTGCTCAGCTTTCTTCACAGTCCAACTCTCACAACCATACACGACTACTGGAAAAACCATAGCCTTGACTAGACGGACATTTGTTGGCAAAGTAATGTCTCTGCTTTTTAATATGCTGTCTAGGTTGGTCATAACTTTCCTTCCAAGAATCAAGCATCTTTTAATTTCATGGCTGCAGAGTCACCATCTGCAGTGATTTTGGAGCCCCCAAAAATAAAGTCAGCCACTGTTTCCACTGTTTCCCCATGTATTTGCCATGAAGTGATGGGCCATGATCTTAGTTTTCTGAATGTTGAGCTTTAAGCCAACTTTTTCACTCTCCTCTTTCACTTTCATCAAGAGGCTCTTTAGTTCTTCTTCACTTTCTCCCACCTATAAGTATGTAGCTACTTGTGTGACCATCTTACCAACCCAGCAATTTTCTTTCCTTCCACCCTAAATGAAGAAAGATCAAAATTTGTGGAGCTTATTACAAGATCATGTTGCTATTCTTTAAAAATTTCCCTTTTAATGACTTTTGGCTTCAGTTACAAAAGACAAGTTAGTTCTGGAGAACTGGTATACAGAAATGTAGCTCCAGTCGACAATTATGTACTGTGAAATTTCAATTTTCTACGAGAAGAGATCTTGGAAGTTCTCAACATTAAAAACACAAAAGGAAAATGGTTAAGGTGTGAAGTGACTGCTATGTTGATTGCCTTGGCTGTGGTGAGTATTTTCTATAGTCCACGAGGTTGCAAAGAATCAGCCATGATTTAGCAACTGAGTGTACATGTGTATCAAGTCATTAGGTTGCATCTTAAATAGTTACATTTTAAATTGTCATTTATACCTCAATAAAGCTGGAGGGAAAATGCTATTAAAGAAAGCCTTAATGTATTCAAATATTTTTTATAAGTCAACTTGTAAGAATGGCAGAATGTTGATCATTTTCTATCAATGGGCATTATGAGGATTTATTATACTATCTTATTTGATATTTCATGCGTGTTTAAAATTTTCTGTTCCAAAAATGAAAACAGAGCTGAAATTTGTAACAACTACCTACTTTCTGGTGTTAGCTCTTTCTGAGATAATACAATCTACAATCTACATTACCAGACTTCACCTGATTTACAGTCCTCTTAAATCTCTTGCTGAAGCTGAAAACCTAGTGACTTCCCTTATCAAGCTTCCCCAGACTATTCTCTCCAGTCTCTATAACTATCTCAGAACCATAATTAGCATCTCCAAACTGCCAGATACACTCAGTCCCTTCAGCTTCTGCTGTCTTTTTTGCCTTTAACTAAGATCTTTTGAAACTTCTTAGCATGCTTTTCTGAACATTAATATGATATTCAGAAGAGATGTTAAAATCCAATATTGAATTGTATAGAGAAGACTCAACATGAAGCCAGGGGATCAGAGCTTTAGATGCTTCACTTGTTACTTAACCTTTCTGACCTAACCCATCTCAGGTCTAAAACGGGAAATTGCCACTCTTTATACTTCCTATAGGTTTATTGTAAGTCTCATAATTTGTGAATGCACTTTCTAAAACCTAAAGCAACATACAAATAAAAAGGTTTCCATTCACTGAAGAAATGTTTACTGAATGCCTTCTAGCTACATGACCACAAGGCCAGGCATGGAGCTTACAAACACAGAGAAGATGTGTTAAGGTCTATATCTACATGTGTTTTCTGATCTTCAGTGTTCAGCACTATAACTAAAAGACAATTATAACAAGTGTTGGAGAGGATGTCAAGAAATTGGAACTCTATTGCTAGTGGGAACATAAAGTGGTACAGCCACAAAGTTACCACATAATCCAGCAATTCTACTCCTAGACAGATAAATGAAGCACATGTATACATGAAAACTTACATATGAATGTCATAGTGGTGCTATTCATAAAAGGAAAAAATGAATTGGAGGCAGGGGGATCCAAGGGTACATCATCCAATAAATGGATAAGTAAAACACGGTATTACAGGCTATGGAATATTATTTGGCATTTTATAAAATACTGATGCATGCTATAGCATGGATGAATGCTGAATACTTTAGGTTGAGTTAATGCAGCCAGCCATTGACTCCAGTGAGGATGATGAGACAGCATCTAAGGAGAGATTCAATCTGTTGGACTTGATGATTCATTCCCAGACAAACCTCAAAGACATATAATGCAAATTTATAACTGTGTGAACTATAAATTATTAAATGATCTACAGTATCTCTGTCAAATAGTCAAAGCATCAAGCATTAAATCTGCAGCAGGTATAAGAGCAGTACTAAAATGGTTCAGCTGAGATAGTGCTGGTCTTCAAACATTTTTCTATCAAGACAAACAGGACAAACGGGATTCACAATTTAAATACACTCCAGTGAGTATCCATAGTCTGAATATGGTGAAAATTTCATTGTCACTCCACCTTTCCATAATATATCCACCTCTGTAACCTCAGGAATGGACATCTCATTCAAATCTAGCCAATAATAATGTGCTATGTCTGTGTCCAAAGAGTTTGGCCCAGAGATAAACTCAAGGCCCATGTCAGGCCAACTGGCTTTCTTCCTTGAGGATATTTTTGTTGTTGTTCTTTTTTGTTTTTGTTTTCTTTTGTTTTTCCTGGAGTCAGGGTAAAACCTCACTTTCCTTTCTGGTGAGGGAGTTATAAGGATATGACCCCTGACTGCTGTTAGCTATGTGCTCCATTTACATGGAGAGGCCTGAAAGAAGAAAAGAGCTTCCCAGGTGGCCCTGATGTCAAAGAACCCACCTGCCAATGCAGGAGACATAAAAGTAGGTTTGATCCCTGGGTCGAGCAGATCCCCTGGAGGAGGAAATGGCAACCCACTTCAGTACTCTTGCCTGGAGAATCCCATGGACAGAGGAGCCTGGCGGGCTACATCCATAGGGTCACAGAGTCAGACATGACTGAAGTGACTTAGCATGTGCACACACGCCTAAAAGAATAAAACAGGTACCCAGAGTAAAGTCAACAGCTATTTATTAAACATCTACTGTGTGGCAAGACTGATCCAGAAGCCAGGGACAAGATAAGTAAATAGGATGAGTGATGAAAAGGAGAGACTTGGCATCTGGCCTCCAGGGCTCCTGAGACTAGCAGGATCCCTCCTTGGACGGTGTGACCTGCTGGGGCAGAAACTGTCACATTCCAGCTCCTATTCTCTGACATTCCTCCAGAATTAAGGCAGCTCACTGTTTTGGGAGCTCTCTGCTTGTCGAGCTCGTTGGAGCCATGTGCAAGACAAGCCAAAACCCCTGGATTCAACCCTCAACCACCGCTCAATGGGAAGTTGGTGGATAAATACCCCAGTGCCTTGCCTGTCAGTTGAAGCAATTCTCTCCCCCATGGTGGCCCAGCAAGAAGGAGTCCAGTAGCTCAAGCTGTAACTTGCTTATTAACACACTCTTTATTGACTTCCTTCCCTTCTGTATATCACTTTTCCACTCCCTAAATGTGTTTTCCTGGGATCACTCCCAAAATAAACTGCTGCTGCTAAGTCGCTTCAGTCATGTCTGTCTCTGTGCAACCCCATAGACGGCAGCCCATCAGGCTCCCCCATCCCTGGGATTCTCCAGGCAAGAACACTGGAGTGGGTTGCCATTTCCTTCTCCAATGCATGAAAGTGAAAAGTGAAAGTGAAGTCACCAGTCATGTCTGACTCTTCGTGACCCCATGGACTGCAGCCTACCAGGCTCCTCTGTCCATGGGATTTTGCAGGCAAGAGTACTGGAGTGGGGTGCCATTGCCTTCTCCTCCCAAAATAAACTACTTCCACTCAAATCCTTGTCTCAGGGTCTGCTACTGGGGAACCCAAACTAAGACACCTACCAGAACCATCCATCTAATTACAAAGAAATGTATTCACTCCCTTGCACCCATAGAAGTCCTAACTAATAATACTGTAAACCCTGGGTTGTCTAATACAGTTGAGGACTTCAAATGCATCTGGTCGAAATTGAGGTGTGCTGTTTGTATACAATACACAATGGATCTCAAAGACAGTATAAAAATATTTTTTTCTCATTAATGATTTGTCACATTGATTACATGTTGAAATGATATTATTGTGAATATACTGGTTTAAAAATATCTTACTGATATCCATTTCATTTGCTCCTTTTTACTTTTTAACATGACTACTACAAAAATTTTAAGTTATACTTGTAGTTCATGTCATATTTCTGTGGATGCAAGATAAGGCAGTAGCTTTGGATAAGAAGCAAATGAGAAAGGGCAGTTGGCCTTTGGCCCAAAGCTGGTGGTTTTGGTCAGAAAGCCTGAGGTGCCACCTCTTCAAATGAACTGGTCTGCAAGGGTACATTTAACCCCATGTTGTGTATCCATGCAAAGTTCAGAATTAAACTATAAGGTACAACTTGTTTGTATCCTGTGAGAAATGAATTCTGGACCAAACATTTTCTCCCTTTTACCAAGTGGTGAGTATGTGTGTGTCACTTATCATTCTTCAATGTGCAGGTGACTCGAGTCTTTACTCTTTAAACAAACAGCCAGACGATTTCTAATACATATCTGTATGTCCTATAGGACTGCAACTTTTCCTCGGCTACCATCAAATCACTATTCTTATTTCAAGTGTAGACTTTCATCCAGCAACTGACTATCAAGCATTGCCATCCATCTCTGCCTATCAGTCAACTTGTTCAGTTTCCACAGAACAACCATCTCTGTATTGTGATGGCACTTCTTTGTAGATCCATTTGTATGTTTTATTACACTTCCCTGAATTGTTCAAATAAATGGAAGATGAAAAAAATGAATAAGTTAATATTAAAAATAAAGTAATTAATGTAAACATGGAGAAAGCATGAAGTTAAAGAAAGGAGGTACCTATTCAGTCTGGTTTGCATGCATATTAGAAGCAATGGTTCATTACATGTTTAACTTTGAAGGAAGAGAAACAAATTTTTTAAGCCTGTAAAATGCATATAGCAGGTTTATTCATAATTACCAAAACTTGAAAGCAACCAAGATGTCCTTCAATAGGTGAATGGATAATTAACCTAGTTCATTCAGACAATGGAGAATTATTCAACACTAAAAAAAAAAAAAGTGCTACCAACCCATGAAACAACATGGAAGAATCATAAGTGCTCATTACTAAGTGAACGTAGTCAGTCTGAAAAGGCTACATGCTGTATAATGCGAACTGTATGACAAAAAGGCAAACTGTGGAGACAGTAAAATGATCAGGGGTTGCCAGAGAGTGGAGATGGGAGTAAGGGATGAACAGGTGGAGCACAGAGGATTTTTAGCACAATGGAAATACTCTGTATGATATATGATAATGGAAATGTCATACATTTGTCTAAACTCAGAATGCACACCAGGAGTGAATCCTAATGTAAACTATGGACTGTGGGTGACTATGATGT